>NW_027257869.1:5000-45000 GCF_043159975.1 Macaca nemestrina
ACCGGTTTGATCCGGTTTGAACCAGTTTGACCCGGTTTGATCCGGTTCCATCCGGTTTGATCCGGTCTGAACCGGTTTCATCCGGTCTGATCCGGTTTGATCCGGTTTGAGCCGGTTTGAATCTGTTTCAGCCGGTTTGAACCGGTTTCAGCTAGTTTGATCCGGTTCCATCCGGTTTGATCCGGTCTGAGCCGTTTTCATTCGGTCTGAACCGGATTGATCCGGTTTCAAACAGTTTGAGCCGGTTTCATGCGGTTCCATCCGGTTTGATCCGGTCAGAGCCGGTTTGATCCGGTCTGATCCAGTTTCAACCGGTTTGATCCGGTTGGAACCAGTTTGTGCCGGTTTGATCCGGTTCCATCCGGTTTGAACCGGTTTCAGCTGGTTTGATCGGGTTCCATCGGATTTAATCCGGTCTGAACCGGTTTCATCCGGTCTGATCCGGTTGTAACCTGTTTCAGCCGGTTTGAGCCGGTTTCAGCTGGTTTGATCCGGTTCAATCCGGATTGATCCGGTCTGAGCCGGTTTCATCCGGTCTGATCCGGTTTGAACCGTTTTGAGCCCGTTTGATACGGTTCCATCCGGTTTGATCCGGTTCCATCCGGTTTCATTTGGTCTGAACCGGATTTATCCGGTTCGAACCAGTTTGAGGCGATTTGATCCGGTTCCATCCGATTTCATCTGGTCTGAACCGGTTTGATCCGGTTTGAACCAGTTTGAGCCGGTTTGAACCGGTTCCATCCGGTTTGATCCGGTCTGAACCGGTTTGATCCGGTCTGAACCGGTCTGATTCAGTTTGAACCGGTTTGATCCGGTTTGAACCAGTTTGAGCCGGTTTGATCCGGTTCCATCCGGTTTGATGCGGTCTGAACCGGTTTCATCCGGTCTGATCCGGTGTGAACCGGTTTGAGCCGGTTTGAACCTGTTTCAGCCGGTTTGAACCGGTTTCAGCTGGTTTGATCCGGTTCCATCCGGTTTGATCCGGTCTGAGCCGTTTTCATCCGGTCTGAACCGGATTGATCCGGTTTGAACCAGTTTGAGCCGGTTTCATCCGGTTCCGTCCGGTTTGATCCGGTCTGAACCGGTTTGATCCGGTCTGATCCAGTTTGAACGGGCTTGAGCCGGTTTGAACCGGTTTCAGCTGGTTTGATCCGGTTCTAACCGGTTTGATGCGGTCTGAACCGGTTTCATCCGGTCCGATCCGGTTTGATCCTGTTCCATCAGGTTTGATCCGGTCTGAACCGGTTTGATCCGGACTGAACCGGTTTGAGGCAGTTTGATCTGGTCTGAACCAGTTTGATCCGGTTTCAACCGGTTTGAGCCGGTTTGATCCGGTTCCATCCGGTTTGATACGGTCTGAACCGGTTTGATCCGGTTTGAAGCACTTTCAGCCGGTTTGATCCGGTTTGAACCGGTTTGAGGCGGTTTGATCCGGTTTCAGCCGGTTTGAACCTGTTTCAGCTGGTTTGATCCGTTTACATCCGGTTTGATCCAGTCTGAACCGGTTTCATCCGGTCTGATCCGGTTTGAACCGGTTTGAGCCGGTTTGATCCGGTTTCACCGGTTTCAACCGGTTTCAGCTAGTTTGATCCGGTTCCATCCGGTTTGATCCGGTCTGAACCGGTTTCATCCGGTTTGAACCAGTTTGAGCCAGTTTCATCCGGTTCCATCCGGTTTGATCCGGTCTGAACCGGTTTCATCCGGTCTGATCCGGTTTGAACCGGTTTGAACCTGTTTCAGCCGGTTTGAACCGGTTTCAGCTGGTTTGATCCTGTTCCATCCGGTTTGATCCGGTTTCAGCTGGTTTCAACCGGTTTCAGCTTGTTTGATCCGGCTCCATCCGGTTTGATCCGGTCTGAACCGGTTTGATCCGGTTTGAACCAGTTTGAGCCGGTTTGATCCGGTTTCAGCCGGTTTGAACCGGTTTCAGCTGGTTTGATGCGGTTCCATCCGGTTTGACCCGGTCTGAACCGGTTTCATCCGGTCTGATCCGGTTTGAGCCGGTTTGATCCGGTTTCACCCGGTTTCAACCGGTTTCAGCTGGTTTGATCCGGTTCCATCCGGTTTGATCCGGTCTGAACCGATTTGATCCAGTTTGAACCAGTTTGAGCCAGTTTCATCCGGTTCCATCCGGTTTGATCCGGTCTGAACCTGTTTCATTCGGTCTGATCCGGTTAGAACCGGTTTGAGCCGGTTTGATCCGGTTTCAGCCGGTTTGAGCCGGTTTCAGCTGGTTTGATCCGGTTCCATCCGGTTTGATCCGGTCTGAACCGGTTTGATCCGGTTTGAACCAGTTTGAGCCGGTTTGATCCGGTTTCAGCCGGTTTCAACCGGTTTCAGCTGGTTTGATCCGGTTCCATCCGGTTTGATCCGGTTTGAGCCGGTTTGAGCCGGTTTGATCCGGTTTCAGCCGGTTTCAACCGGTTTCAGCTGGTTTGATCCGGTTCCATCCGGTTTGATCCGGTTTCAGCCGGTTTCAACCGGTTTCAGCTGGTTTGATCCGGTTCCATCCGGTTTGATCCGGTCTGAACCGGTTTGATCCGGTTTGAACCAGTTTGAGCCAGTTTCATCCGGTTCCATCCGGTTTGATCCGGTCTGAACCGGTTTCATCCGGTCTGATCCGGTTTGAGCCGGTTTGATCCAGTTTCAGCCGGTTTGAACCGGTTTCAGCTGGTTTGATCCGGTTTCAGCCGGTTTGAACCGGTTTCAGCTGGTTTTATCCGGTTCCATCCGGTTTGATTCGGTCTGAACCGGTTTCATCCGGTTTGAACCAGTTTTAGCCGGTTTGATCCGGTTCCATCCGGTTTGATCCGGTCTGAACCGGTTTCATCTGGTCTGATCCGGTTTGAGCCGGTTTGATCCGCTTTCAGCCGGTTTGAACCGGTTTCAGCTGGTTCGATCCGGTTCCATCCGGTTTGATCCGGTCTGAACCGGTTTCATCCGGTTTGATCCGGTTCCATCCGGTTTGATCCGGTCTGAACCGGTTTGATCCGGTTCCATCCGGTTTGATCCGGTTTCAGCCGGTTTCAACCGGTTTCAGCTGGTTTGATCCAGTTCCATCCGGTTTGATTCGGTCTGAGCCGTTTTCATCCGGTCTGAACCGGATTGATCCGGTTTGAACCGGTTTGAGCCGGTTTGATCCGGTTTCAGCCGGTTTCAACCGGTTTCAGCTGGTTTGATCCGGTTCCATCCGGTTTGATCCGGTTTCAGCTTGTTTCAGCTGGTTTGATCCGGTTCCATCCGGTTTGATCCGGTTTCAGCCGGTTTGATCCGGTTTGATCCGGTCTGAACCGGTTTCATCCGGTCTAATCCGGTTTGAACCGGTTTGAGCCGGTTTGATCCGGTTTCAGCCAGTTATAACCGGTTTCAGCTGGTTTGATCCGGTTCCATCCGGTTTGATGCGGTCTGAACCGGTTTGATCCGGTTTGAACCAGTTTGAGCCGGTTTGATCCGGTTTCAGCCGGTTTCAACCGGTTTCAGCTGGTTTGATCCGGTTCCATCCGGTTGGATCCGGTCTGAACCGGTTTGATCCGGTTTGAACCAGTTTGAGCCAGTTTCATCCGGTTCCATCCGGTTTGATCCGGTCTGAACCGGTTTGATCCGGTTTGAACCAGTTTGAGCCGGTTTGATCCGGTTCCATCCGGTTTGATCCGGTCTGAACCGGTTTCATCCAGTCTGATCCGGTTTGAACCGGTTTGAGCTGGTTTGATCCGGTTTCAGCCGGTTTGTACCGGTTTCAGCTGGTTTGATCCGGTTCCAGCCGGTTTGATCCGGTCTGAACCGGTTTCATCCGGTCTGATCCGGTTTGAGCCGGTTTGATCCCGTTTCAGCCGGTTTGAACCGGTTTCAGCTGGTTTGACCCAGTTCCATCCGGTTTGATCCGGTCTGAACCCGTTTCATCCGGTTTGAACCGGTTCGTACCGGTTTGATCCGGTTCCATCCGGTTTGATCCGGTCTGAACCGGTTTCATCCGGTCTGATCCGGTTTGAGCCGGTTTGATCCGCTTTCAGCCGGTTTGAACCGGTTTCAGCTGGTTCGATCCGGTTCCATCCGGTTTGATCCGGTCTGAACCGGTTTCATCCGGTTTGAACCGGTTCGAACCGGTTTGATCCGGTTCCATCCGGTTTGATCCGGTCTGAACCGGTTTCATCCGGTCTGATCCGGTTTCATCCGGTTCCATCCGGTTTGATCCGGTTTCAGCCGGTTTCAACCGGTTTCAGGTGGTTTGATCCGGTTCCATCCGGTTTAATCTGGTCTGAACCGGTTTGATCCGGTTTGAACCAGTTTGAGCCGGTTTGATCCGGTTTGATCCGGTTTCACCCGGTTTCAACCGGTTTCAGCTGGTTTGATCCAGTTCCATCCGGTTTGATCCGGTCTGAAACGGTTTGATCCGGTTTGAACCAGTTTGAGCCGGTTTGATCCAGTTTCAGCCGGTTTCAACCGGTTTCAGCTGGTTTGATCCGGTTCCATCCGGTTTGATCCGGTTTCAGCCGGTTTGATCCGGTTTGATCCGATCTGAACCGGTTTCATCCGGTCTGATCCGGTTTGAGCCGGTTTGATCCGGTTTCAGCCGGTTTCAACCGATTCAGCTGGTTTGATCCGGTTCCATCCGGTTTGATCCGGTCTGAACCGGTTTGATCCGGTTTGAACCAGTTTGAGCCGGTTTCATCTGGTTTCAGCCGGTTTCAACCGGTTTCAGCTGGATTGATCCGGTTCCATCCAGTTTGATCCGGTGTGAACCGGTTTGATCCGGTTTGAACCAGTTTGAGCCAGTTTCATCCGGTTTCAGCTGGATTGATCCGGTTCCATCCGGTTTGATCCGGTCTGAACGGGTTTGATCCGGTTTGAACCAGTTTGAGCCAGTTTCATCCGGTTCCATCCGGTTTGATCCGGTCTGACCCGGTTTCATCCGGTCTGATCCGGTTTGAACCGGTTTGAGCCGGTTTGATCCGGTTTCAGCCGGTTTGAACCGGTTTCAGCTGGTTTGATCCGGTTCCATCCGGTTTGATCCGGTCTGAACCGGTTTCATTCGGTCGGATTCGGTTTGAACCGGTTTGAGCCGGTTTGATCCGGTTTCAGCCGGTTTCAACCGGTTTCAGCTGGTTTGATCCGGTTCCATCCGGTTTGATCTGGTCTGAACCGGTTTCATCCGGTCTGATCCGGTTTCATCCGGTTGCATCCGGTTTGATCCGGTTTCAGCCGGTTTCAACCGGTTTCAGCTGGTTTGTTCCGGTTCCATCCGGTTTGATCCGGTCTGAATCGGTTTGATCCAGTTTGAACCGGTTTGAGCCAGTTTCATCCGGTTCCATCCGGTTTGATCCGGTCTGAACCGGTTTCATCCAGTCTGATCCGGTTTGAGCCGGTTTGATCCGGTTTCAGCCGGTTTGAACCGGTTTCAGCTGGTTTGATCCGGTTCCATCCGGTTTGATCCGGTCTGAACCGGTTTCATTCGGTCTGATTCGGTTTGAACCGGTTTGAGCCAGTTTGATCCGGTTTCAGCCGGTTTCAACCGGTTTCAGCTGGTTTGATCCGGTTCCATCCGGTTTGATCCGGTCTGAACCGGTTTGATCCGGTCTGATCCGGTTTCATCCGGTTGCATCCGGTTTGATCCGGTTTCAGCCGGTTTCAACCGGTTTCAGCTGGTTTGATCCGGTTCCATCCGGTTTGATCCGGTCTGAACCGGTTTGATCCAGTTTGAACCGGTTTGAGCCAGTTTCACCCGGTTCCATCCGATTTGATCCGGTCTGAACCGGTTTCATCCGGTCTGATCCGGTTTGAGCCGGTTTGATCCAGTTTCAGCCGGTTTGAAACGGTTTGAGCTAGTTTGATCCGGTTCCATCCGGTTTGATCCGGTCTGAACCGGTTTGATCCAGTTTGAACCAGTTTGAGCCAGTTTCATCCGGTTCCATCCGGTTTGATCCGGTCTGAACCGGTTTCATCCGGTCTGATCCGGTTTGAGCCAGTTTGATCCAGTTTCAGCCATTTTGAACCGGTTTCAGCTGGTTTGATCCGGTTCCATCCGGTTTGATCCGGTCTGAACCGATTTGATACAGTCTGAACCAGTTTGAGCCAGTTTCATCCGGTTCCATCCGGTTTGATCCGGTCTGAACCTGTTTCATCCGGTTTGAACCAGTTTGAGCCGGTTTGATCCGGTTTCAGCCGGTTTGAACCGGTTTCAGCTGGTTTGATCCGGTTCCATCCGGTTTGATCCGGTCTGAACCGGTTTCATCCGGTCTGATCCGGTTTCATCCGGTTGCTTCCGGTTTGATCCGGTTCAGCCGGTTTCAACCGGTTTCAGCTGGTTTGATCCGGTTCCATCCGGTTGGATCCGGTCTGAACCGGTTTTATCCGGTTTGAACCAGTTTGATCCGGTTCCATCCGGTTTGAACCGGTTTCATCCGGTCTGATCCGGTTTGAACCGGTTTGAACCTGTTTCAGCCGGTTTGAACCGGTTTCAGCCCGTTTGATCCGGTTCCATCCGGTTTGATCCGGTTTCAGCCGGTTTGAACCGGTTTCAGCTGGTTTGATCTGGTTCCATCCGGTTTGATCCGGTCTGAACCGGTTTCATCCGGTCTGATCCGGTTTGAACCGGTTCCATCCGGTTTGATCCGGTTTCAGCCGGTTTGAACCGGTTTCAGCTGGTTTGATCCGGTTCCATCCGGTTTGATACGGTCTGAACCGGTTTCATCCGGTCTGATCCGGTTTGAGCTGGTTTGATCTGGTTTCAGCCGGTTTCAACCGGTTTCAGCTGGTTTGATCCGGTTCCACCCGGTTTGAACCGGTCTGAAGCGGTTTGATCCGGTTCGAACCAGTTTGAGCCAGTTTCATCCGGTTCCATCCGGTTTGATCCGGTCTGAACCGGTTCCATCCGGTCTGATCCGGTTTCATCCGGTTCCATCCGGTTTGATCCGGTTTCAGCCGGTTTCAACCGGTTTCCGCTGGTTTGATCCGGGTCCATCCGGTTTGGTCCGGTCTGAACCGGTTTCATCCGTTCTGATCCGGTTTGAACCGGTTTGAGCCGGTTTGATCCGGTTTCAGCCGGTTTCAACCGGTTTCAGCTGGTTTGATCCGGTTCCATCCGTTTTGATCCGGTCTGAACCGGTTCGATCCGGTCTGAACCGGTTTCATCCGGTCTGATCCGGTTTGAGCTGGTTTGATCTGGTTTCAGCCGGTTTGAACCGGTTTCAGCTGGTTTGATCCGGTTCCACCCGGTTTGATTCGGTCTGAAGCGGTTTGATCCGGTTTGAACCAGTTTGAGCCAGTTTCATCCGGTTCCATCCGGTTTGATCCTGTCTGAACTGGTTTCATCCGGTCTGATCCGGTTTGAACCGGTTTGATCCGGTTTGATCCGGTTTCAGCCGGTTTCAACCGGTTTCAGCTGGTTTGATCCTGTTGCATCCGGTTTGATCTGGTCTGAACCGGTTTCATCCGGTCTGATCCGGTTTGAACCGGTTTGAGCCGGTTTGATCCGGTTTCAGCCGGTTTCAACCGGTTCCATCCGGTTTGATCCGGTTTCAGCCGGTTTGAACCGGTTTCAGCTGGTTTGATCCGGTTCCATCCGGTTTGAGAACCGGTTTCATCCGGTCTGATCCGGTTTGAACCGGTTTGAGCCGGTTTGATCCGGTTTCAGCCGGTTTGAACCGGTTTCAGCCCGTTTGATCCGGTTCCATCCGGTTTGATCCGGTCTGAACCGGTTTGATCCAGTTTGAACCAGTTTGAGCCAGTTTCATCCGGTTCCATCCGGTTTGATCCGGTCTGAACCGGTTTCATCCGGTCTGATCCGGTTTGAGCCAGTTTGATCCAGTTTCAGCCGTTTTGAACCGGTTTCAGCTGGTTTGATCCGGTTTCAGCCGGTTTCAACCGGTTTCAGGTGGTTAGATCCGGTTCCATCCGGTTTGATCCGGTCTGATCCGGTTTGATCCGGTCTGATCCGGTTTGAGCCGGTTTCAGCCGGTTTCAGCCGGTTTGAACCGGTTTCAGCTGGTTTGATCCGGTTCCATCCGGTTTGATCCGGTCTGAACCGGTTTGAACCGGTTTGAGCTGGTTTGAACCTGTTTGAGCCGGTTTCAACCGGTTTCAGCTGGTTTGATCTGGTTCCATCCGGTTTGGCCCGGCCTAACCGGTTTCATCCCGTCTGAACCGGATTGATCCGGTTTCAACCAGTTTGAGCCGGTTTGATCTGGTTCCATCCGGTTTGATCCGGTCTGAACCGGTTTCTTCCGTTCTGATCCGGTTTCATCCAGTCAAAACCGGTTTGATCCGGTGAAAACCATTTGGAACCGGTCGATCCAGTTTGATCCGTTTTGATCTGATCTGGTTTGATCCGGTCAAAACCGGTTTGAACCTGTCTGATCCGGTTTCATCCGGTCTGGTCCGGTTCGATCCGGTTTGATCCAGTCTGATCCGGTCAAAATCGGTTTGATCCGGTCAAAACCGGATCCATCCGGTCTGATCTGGTTTGTTCTGGTCAAAACTGGTTCGACACAGCCGCCACCACCTGCCCGCCGCCCTGGCTTCTGGGAGCCCCATCGCCGGGGGGTCAGGCACCCCCAAGATCGGGCTCCCAGCCGCCTACCCCGGCCCGGCCCCCTGGCTTCTGGGAGCCCCATCGCCTAGGCACCCCCCGCGATCGGGCTCCCAGCCGCCACCACCGGCCAGCCCCCCTGGCTTCTGGTAGCCCCATCCTCAGGGGTGCAGGCAACCCCCTCGATCGGGCTCCCAGCTGCCACCCCCGGCCCGCCCCCCTGGCTTCTGGGAGCCTTGTGGACTCACAGCCTCTTTCTGATATTGTGAGTAATATCATCTCCACATCTGAAAATTTTCATCTCCTTCTCAGACGATTGTACACCCCCAGTGTGCACATACTCAGAGGGAGTAACCCCCTCTGTATTAGGAGTCATATCAGCCTTTTCCTCCCTGAATATTCAGAACAGTATCCCAGGGTTGTTTCTACTTCCAGTGGTACTGATTGTCATATCCTCCTCTCCCAAGCAGAAGTTCGAAACACTATTACGGGGGGTGTACACCGTCTGTGATATAGAAATTAACATCGTCGTCTCCCCGGTGGATATCAGGAACAAGTCTATTAATCATTAATATTAGTAATTATATTAATATTAATAATAATTATTGATATTAATGATCACAATAAAGAGAGTAAAAATTAATACTGGTTTAAAATGTTAATGATTTGTAACAATAATTATTAGTAATATCACTATTAATAATAATATAACGATATTAGCAATTAATGTGACTTAAATCAATACCCAGTGATGCTGGGAATCAAATAATAATTAGTTTTAGGAACTAATAATATTTGATGACATTAATATTAATAATTAATTGAAAGCAGGCATAATCATGTATTGAAAATCATTATCCATAATTAATAATGGTATCTTATGAATTTTTAGTATCATTGATAATTATTAAAATCGATCATTGATGATTAATAATCATATTATTATTCCTCATTCCACAGGAAATGTAAACCTACTTGTGATGCTGTTCTTAATATCCAGGGACGGAAAGCAGGATTTTAGTTTTTTTTTTTTTTTTTTTGAGATGGAGTCTCGCTCTGTCGGCCAGGCTGGAGTGCAGTGGCCGGATCTCAGCTCACTGCAAGCTCCACCTCCCGGGTTCACGCCATTGTCCTGCCTCAGCAGCCTCCCGAGTAGCTGGGACTACAGGCGCCCGCCACCTCGCCCGGCTATTTTTTTGTATTTTTTTAGTAAAGACGGGGTTTCCCCATATTAGCCAGGATGGTCTCGATCTCCTGACCTCGTGATCCGCCCGTCTCGGCCTCCCAAAGTGCTGGGATTACAGGCTTGAGCCACCGTGCCCGGCCGGATTTTAGTTTTAATATCACAGTAGGTGTACGCTCACCACGTGATGCTGATCCGAATATAAAGCGGGGTAGAGTATCACATGACTCCAAACATAGCAATGAGTGGATAGCTACCCGGTAATATTGCTCCTAATATTCCCGGAAGAAGCCTATGCTATTAGTCCGAATATGGCACTGAGGGTACAGCTCTTCTGAGATAGTGTTCCTAGTATGCGGAGGGGTAGAGGATGATAATAATTCGCAGGCTGTGTGCTCCCACCCAGTGATATTGTAATTACTATCCTGGGAGGGAGAGGATGATATTGCACTCTGTACAGCAGGAGGCGTACACCCAGTCTGGGATATTGTTCCTAATATCCATGGAGGGGACAGGCTGATATTACTCGCAATGTGGCACAGGGTGGACATTCACCCTGTTTCATCCTTCTCAATATTCCAAGGCCGAGAGACTGATATTAATCTCAGTATCACAGACACTGTACAACCCCTTGTGATACTCTTCCAAATATCCAGATCAGGTTCCCAGCAGCCACCCCCAGCCTGCCCCCCCGGCTTCTGGGAGCCCCATTGCCAGGGGTGCAGGCATCCCCCGCGATCGGGCTCCCAGCCGCCACCCCCGGCCCACCGCCCTGGCTTCTGGGAGCCCCGTCGCTGGGGGTGCAGGCACCCCCCGCGATCGGGCTCCCAGCTGCCACCCCCGGCCCGCACTCCTGGCTTCTGGGAGCCCCATCGCTGGGGGTGAATGTCCCCTTTGTCCTTATCAGCATGTAGCTAGCAATATTGTGACATTTTTACTGCAGAGTGAATGATGACTGGGGCATCTTAAGAGGAGTTGTAGGGTGTTTCTTTCTGCATAGGTACCTCTTCTCCCTCCTACCCGCAATTGACAAGTGCCCATCCACTCCAGCATTAGAGATGCTACTAATATGTGAATTTTTGGTGGTCCCTCCAGGTGAGCCTTCCCAGACTTTCCCTTTTCCAGGAGCTCAACCTCCTGTTCATGTCTAGCTGTCTATCTACTCTAACAGAGCCCACTATCCTGTGTCTTTCCCAAAAATAGTGAGGGAACAATGAATTGGAAACCATAGCAAATGATATACATGTAGATGAAAACTTTACAACTTACACAAATAATCACTCAAAATCATCCTTACACTAAAAATGCAAGACTATACAATTTCTAGAAGAAACTATAGAAGAAAAGCTATGTGCCTTTGGGTTTGGTAATGAATTTTAACAAATGGCAAAAAAGGTTGATATACCCAGAAGAAATGACAATGTGAATTTCTTAATATTTATAAATATTTAAAGTTTATACTCTGGAAAATACCTTGTGAAGGGAACAAAAAGACATGTCACATATTGAAAGAAAATATTTGCAAAATACAGATCTGAGAAAGACTTTGTATTCAAAATACATACAAAATTCTTAAAACTGAACAATAAGTTAAACAGCCCAATTAAAAATGCACACAGATCTGAACGGACACCTCACCAAAGATGATCTACAGAAGGCAAGTAAACATACCAAAAGATGCTCAACATAGTACATAACTGAAAACCACAATGAGATAGCACAGCTGGTCTATACCTCTTACAACTGCTAAACTCTTTAAAAAATGACAAATTGCTGGAGGAAAAACAAGAACTCTTTTCATTGCTGGTGGGACACTGTGTATAAGACCGAAATATGCCACCCTAAAATATAATGGCAGGAAACCAGAATATGCCACCCAAAAATATGTCCCTTTGGCTTAAGAATTATTCCAAGCTGATTATTTTGAAAAAAAAAAAAAGCCAACAAAGGAAGTTCTGAAAACAGAGTAGAAGTTACCCTTGTGTAAGGAAAATTTACATCTATAAAGGAAATCCCCATTTAAAAGCTACCTCTCTCTCTCAGCACCAAGAAGAGAAAGGTAACTAAATCACTAAAGAGTCTTATCAATAAGGTATACATGTTTTTAAAACTTTTCTGTTTTTCTCATTTTAATCTGTTGTTTGTTACAGAGGGTCCTATCTAAGAATTCCAAAAACACAGAAAATTATTTGTCCTCCCCTATTACAAGTTTGGCAGTTTTTTCCAAAGCTAAACAACTCTCACCTTACAATCCAAAAATCACATTCCTAAGTATTTTGACAACTACTTTGATGTTATTTCTAAATAAAAGCTACCATGCAGTTATTTACAGAAGCTCTATTCATAATGACCAAAGGAAAAAAAGAATCAGAAAATCTTATAGTAGATGACTGTGTGGGAATCCACTCAGACATCAAGAGTTCTTATAAAGATTATTTAAACGAAAACATTTGAGATACTGAAGATAAAGGAAGAAATCTTACCAGAACTTACTTTATCCAATTAAAGCAGAGCTCCCAGAAAAATACAGCTGCCATTAACTCCATCCAAGGAGTTTCTTGCAAATTCAGCTGCCATGAAGACAGTGTACTCTTTCCCATTAGCATTGGTAAATGAAAATGAAATCCTAAGCTCTCAACTGACTGAACAGACCAACTCTTGGCTGACGGAACCCCAGAGTAACTTTCAAAACTGAGTTCTCAGCTTGTCCAGGATGGGATGATGGGGGTCAGATATACCGCGTTATTCCCCCTCATTTGCTAACCATGATGAGGCTTTCTTCCCTAAGGATTAAACAGAAACCAGCCCTTTCAAAGGTGCCACCACTGATATCAACCTCTCCTTTCCTGCCTAATAAGAGACCACCCATGATGGAGAGGTTCTGGCCTGTGTACAGAGGATGCACAGAGCAAGTTTTCATGTCCTCTGCTTCACCTTTTAATGTCAGAGGGCTGAAAACTCTACCCTGGGATCGTGCTAACACTGCCATCTTTTGTACATGGGACCCATGAAGAAGCAAGAAACTCAATTGCACAAGCATGCATTTCTCCTTTCATAAATATTCATGACTCCTCTTAGAGTTTATTAAATATATGTTTTTGCCAATTCCACTCACCATAAATTACTATTTCCTTTACATCTCCCTTGAAGCATCTGTTTCTGGCTTCTGGCTGGAGGCTATGCTTCCCAGTCTGTGAGAAGGAAAATCCTGCAGGCTGCAACTCTTTATAGGAAATAAATCTCTCATTGCGTGTGGTGGCTCATGCCTGTGATCCCAGCACTTTGGGAGGCCAAGGCAGGTGGATCACCTGAGGTCAGGCATTTGAGACCAGCCTGGCCAACATGATGAAACCCTGTCTCTACTAAAAATACAAAAAATTAGTCAGGCTTGGTGGTGGGCATCTGTAATCCCAGCTAATTGGGAGGCTGAGGCAGGAGAATCGCTTGAACCCAGAAGGTGGAGGTTGCAGTGAGCCGAGATCGCACCATTGCACTCCAGCCTCAGTAACAAGAGTGAAACTCTAAAAAACAAACAAACAAACAAAAAAAAAAAACCATAAAAATAAGAAATGTCTCCTTTCCAAATTTATGAAATTGTCATTTTGTTAATCATTTTGGATGCTGAAGAACTTGTAATCCAATGAGTAGAAATGTTGGTAGCCCATTTATGGCTGTCAACCTGCCAATTCTGAGGAGTTTGTATGATCCTTAATCTGAAAGAATCTCATCCCATTAGGATTCTTGTCTCCTTTTCTGTTGCCTTTGCCCACTGGCTCTGCCAACAGGGGTCTTTCTTTCTCCTTGGCTATCTTTGGATAGGGGGGCTCCATCTTCTGTACCACCTTAAGGAATGCCTTTTGCATGCATGGCTAAGTCATTGAAAAGCCTACAGTTTCAGTAACATTTTGAGTGAGTACTCTGTGAAGCTGGGTTGGAATCTCAGGCGTCTTTGTCTGGAAGGTAACTCTTGGGATACAAGTTTCTTATCCTAGCTTTGGTTTTGAGGCCTCTGTGTTCTCCTCTTGGGTTGGAAGTTAATCCTGGCTTTTTGTTTCATGGTGTCTCTGTGATCTTGATCTTGCTCTTTTCATGGGAACTTCTCAGTTGACTAAATTCTCCCTTCTCAAACCTCTGCTGACTATGTGTTCCACCAATATGGAGCTAATTCTACTTCCTTTCCTGTTTGCATGACTTTACTAAGAATAAGAATTATTTAGAACTTTAATGGCTCCTTTGAGAAAATTTTTATCTTCCAAACTGCCTCCTTTTAGATCTTTCCCTTCCCATTTGAGTCTCTCAACTCCCTACAATCACTGAAACTTTAGGCACCCTGCTCCATGCCTTGGAGGCTCTCAACATGCTCAAGAATCTGCAAAAGCAAACACCTGGGGCTGAAAAATAAAACAGAAAAAAAAATTATTTCTCAGCCTCTGTAAGATTGTATGTCAAAACAAAAGAAAATCTTACATATCTCCAAAATTATTAGCGAGAAAAAAGCTTTAGCCCTCATATGAAGAAGGTAAAAACTTGTTCCATTTTCCAGAAACACAGTTATAATACAAATAAAAAATGGGGCAAAGACAAAAACCAAGTCTTCTGTATAAACTAGTAAATTTTGTATTATTGTAATCACATTAGTCAGGGTTCTCCCGAAAGGCAGAATCAATGTGATATATGTAGATAGATAGATGAGAGAAGACCATTAGGGGAATTGGTTCACATAATTATGGAGGCTGAGAAGTTCCACGATAGCCTATCGCCAAGTTGGAGAACTAGGAAAGCGTAGCATGGCTCAGTCCAGGTCAAAAGGACTCAGAATGAGGGAAGCCAATGGTGTAACTCTCATTCTGAGGCCAAAGGCCTGAGACCCTAAAGTTCTGATGTCAAGGGCAGGAGAAGAAGGATGTTTCCATTTCAGAAGGAGATAATTCCCCTTTCCTCTTCCTTTTCGTTCTATCTGTGTTCTCAACCAATTGGATGGTGCCTGTATTCATCCATTTATACACTGCTATGAAGAAATACCCGAGTCTGAGCAATTTATAAAGAACAAAGAGGTTTAATGCGCTGACAGTTCCACATGGCTGGAGGGGCCTCACAACCATGGTGGAAGGGGAAGCAAAGACGTCCTTCTTCACATGGCAGCAACAAGGAGAAGTGCTGAGCCAAATGGGAAAAGCTCCTTATAAAAACATCAGATCATGAGAACTCACTCACTATCATGAGAACAGCATGGCAGTAACCACCACCATGATTCAATCACCTACAACTGGGTCCCTCCCACGACATGTAGGAATTATAAGAACTACAATTCAAGATGAGATCTGAGTGGGGACACAGCAAAACCATATCTGTGCCCATCTACATTGGGTCAGGGTTATCTCAGTGTCTTCCAGAAATACCCTCACACATATGCCCAGAAATTGTGTTTTACCAGCTGTGTGTCTCTTAATCCAATCAAGTAGATGTCTAAAATTAACCATCAGAATATTTATGCCTGATTCACGGCTGAAATTTCAGGATGAAAGCTATGAAATCTCTATTTGTGTTTGTATGTCTATTAATGTGTGTTATGTATATGTGATATTTTCTTAACTCAGGTTAGCGTTGCAAAATTCATTTATAAAATTCTTTAAAAGTGTTCTATTCTAACTTGGCTTGGAAAAACATAAGCATTTATAAATAAATATTCACCAAACTCCTAGAAATATAGGAACTGGTCAAATGTTTTTTAAGTTAACACGATTTGGATAAAACTTAGTTAAATAAGGTTAATATAATATTTTTGGTGTAATAAAACAACTATGTCTTCAAAGTTACCACTATCGAATATAAAACAAACATAAATTCCTATTCTGCTTGAGTTCTACTCAAATAAGCTAATATTATACTTACTAGAAACGTAAAATCTTAAAGCTTTTAAATTTGATTCTAATTAAGTTGTCATTCTTATGAAAAACATTATTTCTTTTTTATGGTGAAAAGATATACATATATTTAGAGTTAGTCAGTTGGACTCGGTTTAGATGATCCCAATTTTGTTGCAACATCCAAAGCATCATAATCAGGAGCGAGTCGAACATATGCCTTCTTCTCTTTATCAGGTCGAATCAGGATGTTGACTGTGGCCACATCCATGTCCCAGAGCTTCTTCACAGACTGTTTAATCTGGTGCTTGCTGGCTTTAACATCCACAATGAACACAAGTACGTTGTTTTCTTCTATCTTCTTCATGGCCGACTCAGTGGTCAGTGGAAACTTGATGATAGCATAGTGGTCAAGCTTGTTTCTCCTGGGGGTGATCTTCCGAGGATATGTGGGCTGCCTCCGGAGTCGCAGTGTCTTGGGCCACCTCAAGGTGAATGACATGTGGATCTTCTTTTCTGTATGTTGCTGTGGACACCTTTCAACACTGCCTTCTTGGCCTTTAAAGCTTTGGCTTTGGCTTTGGCTTTAGGAGGGGCAGGAACTTCCTTCTTCACTTTCGGTGCCATCTTGTGAAAAGCGAAAAACATTATTTCAAAAATAATTTGTTTATTGTAAATCTGCTTAATAGTAGTTTCCAAAATACTTTTGGTAATTTTTAACCTTAAAGTTAAGCTAAGTAAAAGATTTGCATTAAATATCTAGACCATTTATAAATAAGATACAATACTAAAACATTACTTACTGAACATAAATAATTCAAGTTTATATAATTTTTGCTTCTTATTTTTACAGAGAGACTAAAGATATTTTGGACCATTAATAAACATGTTTTTGTCTACCACAATGAGAAATTGTACGATGAGGAAACTATTCATGTAGATGTTGGGAGATGGTATATGTAGATGTTGTAGATGTTGGGAGATGTAGATGTTGGGAGATGGTATACTCATACATTTTCTAACCTACTATGGAATGCTAATATATGACAGTTTATAACTGTTTACTTGTTAGTTTTCTCTGGAAAATAAAAGATTACTAAGTATTAAAATTATAATCAATATGTGTAAATAAAACTACTAGAAGCAATAGAATAACTAGAAACAACTCTATGCAAAGCATGCAAGAAAAGTAGGGCGTGATTCACAAGTAAAGTAGGATGTATTTTTTATAAGGAAAACCTTACAAAAAATACAAATAAAAAGAGATATCTAACCTTCCCTGTGTTATATTTGTATCAGTAAAATGTTGTTTTCAGAAATTATATAAAATTCCTGGAAATTTGTCAATGTCCTCCTTATCCATGCTATGTGCCAGTATAGAGTTATGAGTCATAATTCCAATTATTATTTTAAATGTTGTGCCGGGTGCAGTGGCTTATGCCTGTAATCCCAGCACTTTGGGAGGCCGAGGTGGGTGGATCACAAGGTCAGGAGATCAAGACCATCCTCGCTGACACGGTGAAACCCCATCTCTACTAAAAATACAAAAAATTAGCTGGGCGTGGTGGCAGACACCTGTAGTCACAGCTACTCGGGAGGCTGAGGGAGGAGAATGGCGTGAACCTGGGAGGCGGAGCTTGCAGTGTGCTGAGATCACGCCATTGTACTCAAGCCTGGGTGACAGAGCGAGACTCTGTTTCTAAATAAATAAATAAATAAATGTTGTATGCCACAGAAAAAATCAAATATCCTTGTCAACTGTGGTATAATCACAGACATTTCATACTCTTTGTCATTTAGATATTATTTCTCCCTGATGCTTTCCTGAAAGCTCCTGCGATCAGCTACAGGTCAGAATGTTCATCTCCAATACAGGACTCCCTCTGAGACTCATGGAAAAGAGTATGACAGGTACTCTGGTTAAAGACTTCTGATGATATTGCTTAAATAACTTTAAGACCATACACTTGACTCAGTGAAGATCTCCAGAAGCCTGGTGGAGAAATTGATGGGGTCATGAGACTGCTAACCCAAGATCCAGCAAGACTGGAATTGATTACGTGGCACTGAATGTGAACTGATGAAAATTGATTATAATTTTATAGCTTTTTAGAGCATTGCTGGTTCTTTAATATTCTAGTTTCTGAATTTAAGAAATCTCTTTCTCTTAATTTAACTGTAACTTACAACAATTTGGTAGATTATACTTTTGTAAACAGAAATGAAGCGTTTACATTTTTTTCCCTGCCTAATCTCTCCAGAATTTTGAAATTCTTACTGAATACTCTTTTTTTCATGATGATATAGTTATTAGCAAAAGTCCAGTAAGAATCTGTTCACCTTATAACAGGACATAATTGGAAAATTTGGTTATATTATCAAGATTTTTACTGGAACATCATATTTTAGAAGTGTACCTAAGATCAGTTACGACCAGCAATTTTAAGGAAGTAAGGTTGACTATTATGGAGACAATGCTTACAAAACACTGTGAGAAATGGGAAAGTTCTTCTTCAAAGATTGTAAAAAGTCACAATTTCTTACTATAAGATTGCTATCCACTGTGTGTGTGTGTGTGTGTGTGTGTGTGTGTGTGTGTGTGTGTGTTCCAAATCAGTTGTCCTAGCTTGCTCCGGCATGCCTGGACAGAACTAGACAAGCCCCAGCCCATAGTGTATGCCATTCCTTATTTGGAGATGCTTCCTTAACTATCCCTGGCAACTTCCTTTTCTTTCTTTGTTCTATTCCCCTTACCTAATTGAGAAAGTTTTAAACTAATAGCCAATTGGGTAAAGTGTAAAATGTGAGGTCCTATTCCAGCCAATGGTAACTGGACACAGCAGTAGGGTAGACACATCAGGTTATAAGTAACTCTGTCTCCTTTGTTCGGTGTGCTCTTGTGGCTGGACAGCTATTGAGTAGCACCCTTTCTGCAGAAAGTAAAGCTCGCCTTGCTAAGAGATTATTTGTTCCCATGTTAATTCTTTTTTTTTTTTTAGAACACCAAAAACTTCATTCCCAACAGCACTCTGAGAAAAGTCAGCCTGATACTTACATTACAGGGATCACAGCGTTACAGGTTAGTAAATATTTGGGGGGACTCAAGAAGAGAGGAATTCACACAAAGCTATAAGGACTGCAGCTGAAATTTGATAGTATGTTCTTAGCTTGGCTTTTAGCCTGAATGAGGCCTTTAAAAGTCAAATCTGAGATTCTGTATGAAAACTTCCAGCAAAGAAACTTTAAAGCACCTATGTGCTCATCTCCTGTTCTTGCTGCACTTACGTAAAAAATCAAGCAAAATCTAACAAAACTATACTTGAATTTAAAACAAGAATAGTCTTACTTTGATTATGGTCAAAAATGATGGTTACTACAGAGAATAATTTTATGTTTCAATGGAAAACTATAACTTGGCCGGGCATGGTGGCACATGCCTATAATTCCAGCACTTTGGGAGGCCAGGAGTTCTAGATCAGCCGAGGCAACATGTTGGAAACCCCGTCTCTACCAAAAATATAAAAATTAGATGGGCACGATGATATGTGCCTGTAGTCCCAGCTAATCAGGAGGCTGAGGAGGGAGGATCACTTGCACCAAGGAGGTAGAGGTTACAGTGAGCCGAGATTGTTGCACCTTTGCACTCCAGCCTGGGTGACAGAGCCAGACCCTGTCTTGAAAAATTTTTTTTTTTTTTTAAGGAAAGCTATAGTTATTGTGGGTTATCAGATTCTAGTCTTGTTTCTTGTTTTGGGGCTATTTTTACCTCTTTGTAAACTGGATCCTGCCATCTGATGAATTTTGTCCCACAATGATACTTGTGGAATAAGAAGCCAAGTATTGTCTCTCCTACTAATATATCTATTGTCAGTTAATTTGAAGGTCTCCAACCCTGGAACAAAGTTAGAAGAGGTAGGTTTTGCTCCCCAAAATGCATAACCAAACTGTGGTACATTCATGCAATGGAATACTATTTAGCCATAGAAAGGAACAAGCTATCAACTCACACAAAGACATGAGTGAATCTTGTATGCACATTGCTAAGTGGAAGAAGACAGTCTGAGGAGAATACACACAGTGTGACCTCATTTAATGAGACACTGCAGAAAGCAAACTACACAGATGGGAAACCATTGGCTCCATGGGGTGGGGGTTTCAAGCATTTCATATGATACTTTAATAGTGGGATACCTACCACAATGCACTGGTCAAAATACGCAGAATTTTACAACCAAATGGGTAAATCAAACTCTATTCAAATTAAACAAAATTACTCAGGATGTGGAGTATCCCAGGACAGAATACATCATGTGAAAAATAATTTAACTATGCTACAAATTACTGTGGTTTGGATGTGGTTTGTCCCTGCAAAAACTCGTGTTGAAATTTGACCCCCAATGTGGCGGTGTGGGGCAGTGGGGCCTAGTGGAAGGTGTTTGGGTCTTGGGGACGGATCCCTCATGAATAGATTAATGTTCTCCATGGGGATGAGTGAGTTCTGCTCTCACAGGAATGGATTAATTCCTGCAGGAGTAGGTAGTTAACAAGAGTCTGGGTTCCTTGGCTTCCCTCTTGCTTTCGTTCTTGCTATGTGATCTCTGGTGCACCCCTTGCTCTCCTTCCACTTTCCACCATGAGGTGAAAAAGACTGAGACTCCACCAGATGCAACTGCCCAATCTCAGACATTCCAGCCACCAGTATTGTGAGCCAAAAGGACCTTTTTTATTTATAAATTACCCAGCCTCAGGTATTCTGTTACAGAAGCACAAAACAGACTAAGACACAAATGTAGGAAAAAACTCACTGAAGGTGTAGGGAAAATGGTGTTGACCTAAGTCACTTTGAAAATTAATAGAATCCGTATGCTGAAGGCAAACAAACTATACTTCATCACTGGATTCTATTTTATAAAATTCTTTCCAACAGAAGCAATGGTGAACAATTGTAAAACCACAGTATCTGTATCTGGAATAAAACAATGACTTACATAAGTCGCAGATGGTAGTAACCAGGTTTCTCACTGTTGAAGTGGGAGGTTACAAATTAGCAAGGGGAGAAGGCTAGAATGATTCATGTGCTATTGAACGTAAACTTATGTTTAGTTTAATATAGATACACACAGTTCTACATAGAAAACTTTATAATTAGGTGTGTATAGGTAGGTTACACACACACATATACTTCCTAGCATTGCTAATGAGGAACAAGTGCTCATTCAACAATGTGCTCATTCGGCAGCCAGATGTAAGTTTTCCTACCATTCTGAAAGGAATGAGGCTCTTTGAAGAAATGTCTGATACTAGAACTGGGACAGTAAATATAGGAGTCGGGATAATCTTGAAGTATCAGAAAGTAAGTACTAAAAAAAATTAAAATATATCAAAGAAAAATAATAGCCAATAAAAACAGCTACTGATGGCCAACACAGGAATGAATTGTAGTGTTGAATAATAATTAAAGCTGAAAGTAATTATCTAGGTGTCTGTATTTGTATACACAGGTGAATAAGAAAACAGAGTTGCATAGAAATCTCCTTTGCAAAAGAATTCCAAGTAATTGATGTAGACACTCAGCCATCAATAATGTGGAGCCAACTCCTCACTCCGTAAGTGTGGGCTCTGCACAGTGACTTGCTCCAAAAGAACACATGCAGTATGGGCAAGGAGGAAAAATAACTTCACAGTGGAGAAACCTGACAAACAGTAGCTCTTCCAAATGATTCAAGTGAACATAAAAGGTGACAGTTCACCTTGAGAACATGCAGTGACAATGGGGGACATTCTACAAAATTCCTGACCAATCCTCCTCAGTACTATCAAGGTCATCACGACATGGAAAGCCTGACACACTGTCACAGCCAGGAAGAGCCCACAGGGACGTGATGACCACATGTCATGCGTGATCCTGGATGGGATCCTGGGTCAGAGTAAGACAGAACCAAGGGCATCCAAATGAAATATGAACTTTAGTTAATAATAGTCTATCAGTATTGGTTCATTAACTATGACAAATTATGTAAGATATTAATAAGCCATGTGAGACACACTGATAGAATATGTTAATAAGAGATGAAACTAGGTTGCAGCTACATGGGAAATCTCTGCATTTTTGGGGGGGCAATTTCTGAGTAAGTAAAAAAAATGATGTAAAATAAAACTTTATTGAAAACAGTTATAATTTTTGAATACTTCTTTGTTTAATTATTTATACCACGAATGACTAGTAATTGACACTGTTAACTAGTCCTGTTTTTTTAAATAAGAGCATTTATGACACAAAAAATTAAACAGTACAGATTGATATATAAATCAAATGCTCTTTACATGTTTTCTGTTAGAGTAGTCACACATATGTGTAAACTTAATTATCATACTTTTTTCTTGTGCTGTAGTTGTGTCCTGGTTCATTCTCTAAAATGCTGTTCGCCTTAGACCGGGAAAAAAAACCTTACAGACTCTGTTTCAATTCATGGCTAAATATTTTCAAAACAGTGACTTTGTAAAAATATGTTCCAATGGAAAATTGATTCATTGTGATGGGATCACTTATTCCAAAGACTTCCTGTCTTCATTTCGTGTCCATGGCTACCTTTTAGCCATAATACAAAAGAATTGCCCATGTGTTTCTTGTTGTTCTGAAGGGTTATAGATATACAGGGGTTGGTTATATTCATGTTTATTTACATATATGTTTAAAATTGTCCATATAAGGGTTTTAAAGATTCCATTGGAAGCCTTATGTTTTAAAATGTACTCAGAATTTGTTTTAACCAGGGATGTTAAGACCTGCAGACATGGAAGTGACTGTCCCATTCAAACTCATAGATCCCTAGAAATAGGAGGCACAGGGACGCCCCAGGCAGAGGCAGGAGAGGGGAAGGCACGGGCAGGATCCTCTGCTGTAGTCTCTGTGGGACAGCAAGGGCAGGTAGGGCAGGCAGGCTTAGGCTGCCCAGCGTTAATAGCTTCAGCAGGCTCTGGGGCATAGGGGCCATTTCTAGTTGTCTAGTACCTCACCCTGTGGTGATTAAGGAAGGGCGGTATTGTCTCCTACAGTATCAGAGCTAGATAAAGTAGGTGGTTAGGAGTATGGGTTCTGAATTGGTAGTTTAATTGGCTGGTCCTGGGAAAGACAATCTTTTCCCAGTATACACTAGATGCTAGAGCGTCAAGAAAACAGAAAATAAGAAAATATAAGTAATGCATTCTGTGTGTACAGATGGAGTCTTCTTTTGCTTCCCCAAAGGAAGAGTCCACAGGAGCCTGGCACTCCTGGACCTGAGGAAACCCTGAAAATGTTGGTATCTGCAGATCCTCTCCAAAAAGAGGTCGCCAATCTCCTAAGACTACAAGCTGATCCCAGCATTCTGGGAGCCAAGAGGGAGAAAGAATCCGCTGATCTCCCTGCTCAGTAAATTGGCTTTCACTAAATACTGTCTTTGCATAAGCAGCATTATCCAGTGTCCTGGAGCTTAGAAAAGTTCTGTTTCAGTATCTGAAGAAAATAAATTGTTTCTTTTTCTGATGTCAGGGAGGAGCATTTGACTGCCAGTGTGGACTGAGGGGTCTTGGGATCAGTCTTCCCAATGTGCTTTGAACCGACCCTCTGTGTCTGCCTCACCATCTCCTCAGCTTACCTAGATACTTGGGAACCCTAACACAAGCCCTTCTAGGAGTCTGTGGTGTGGCTTAGCTGCCTCTGTAGGAATCTCTTGGGGTTAAACATTTTCCACTCTGCTAAGTCAGTGCCATCTGTTCTTTGGCTTCATCTTCAGAAGACCCTGAGCCCTTCCCCACCCTCCTTGCCCCACCCTCCACACCAACTGCGTGGCGCCCTTGAGGCCATAGGGTTGCTACCATAGGATTTTTGTATTGAGTGCTCTCATTCCAAGCAACTGTGAGAGATTTCTATGGCAGGGCCTCCGGGTTCCTGTCAAATTAAATTGTAGTTGAGTGGTGGGTGCTATTTAAGAAGCATCCCCCTTTCTCCTTCCTAACAGAGCCCTGAATTATTCAGTCACGTGGTTTGAAACGTGGGGTGGGTCCCGGTTGACTTAACCAGCACTGTCTCACCCTGTGTCACAGTTACTGGTTCCAAAGTGAGTGTATAACTGAGGCTCATGCCAGGTGCCACACAGCACTCCCTTGGTCCCCCTAATGGACTTTGGGATGGGCGGGGTCTGAGTTGTTCCAATTAGAGTCAAATACAAGTTGCGCTAGGTTGTTAGGAACAAGAGTGTGCTTGTTCATGCTCCCTCTTTGGTGAAGAATGCAACCTCAGAAATTGTTCCTGGAGATTTTGCCACATGCAGAATTATTCTGGCTTCACTGAAGGCAGAGCAGAAAATTGGGAAGAGACTGAGTCCTGGTAGCATCCATGAGCTTCTGTGCTCAGATTCACCCTGAAGCCTGGCCTCCTTCTGAACTACCCACCTGAGTCAATAAATTCCCTTGTATTTAAAGTAAAATTGAGCTGGATTTTTAGTTATTTGCACCTGCAGGTGTTCTGTGAAGCTGGTACTGTGAGTTTGCATCTGAGAATATTTACAGTGTTTCTCTCATGGTTGAGTCAATCATTTCAAGGATGCTCTGAGGGTAAAAAGAACGATGAATTGTGAAGCAGTGAATTGTGCTGCCAGGCACAATTCATTGGACAATAGAAAGCCTCATCTCCTGGGCAGTAGAAAGTTTCATTGTACATAAATTACATATCTTGTTTCTGTCTCAACCTCTTATTTTTTCATATGCAAAGGAGGTAAGGAAATCCAAATAAGTCCAGCAGCTAATATGCCTCTCAGACATGATCCAAAACAGAATTGAATTATGTAAGCCTTGTTAAAATTCATCATCATCATTCATATTTCTGAATATTTAAATTAGAAATTCTGAAAAAGTAGTTTGTTTCAGAGGTAGTTTGTATGTAGGTAGGTATTTTTTCAGGATCAAAAGTTTATTTTTTATTATCTCATTGAGTTTAATTTACATATAACAAAATTTAGTAATTTTAAGTGTACAAATCAATGCATTTTGACAAATATACATATAGTCATGTACACAACAGTACCATTAAAATACATTTCATTACCCCCAAAATTCTCTTGCATGCTGCTGTAGTCAGTGACCCCTGCCCCACACCACAGCTTCCGGCAGTTGCTTTCTTTCACTCTAGTTTTGTTTGTCTTAGAATATGATACAGGCCACATGCAATGACTCAGGTCTGTAATCCTAGCACTAGATTGAGAAGTGGGGATCACTTGAGCCCAGGAACTTGAGACCAGCCTGGGCAACATGGCAAAACCCCATCTCTTAAAACACACACACACACACACACACACACAAATTAGCCAGGTGTGGTGGCACACCCCTTTGGTCCCAACCCCTTTGGTCCCAGATACTCAGGAGGCTGAAGAATCACCTGAGCCTGGGAAGTCAAGGCTGCGGTGATCTGTGATCACATCACTGCACTCCAGCCTTGGTGATAGAGTGAGATGTTATCTCAAAAAAGAAGTATTTGATATAAATGGAATCATATAGAATATTCTCTTATACCTAGTTTCTTTCAGGTATTCTAATGCCTTTGAGATACGTCCATGTGATTTCCAGTGTATATGTAATTCTTATGTTGGGCAGTAACCGTTGTAGGAATATATTACAGCTTATCTACTCTTCAGTGATAGACTATTTTAAAAATATTTGGCTATTAAGAAGAAAGTTGTTATGAATACTTATATTCAGACCTTTGTGTCAACAGATTTTCACTTCTCTTGGTTGAAAACTTAGGAGGAATTATTTTTTTTTTAGGTTATGGATTTTTAAATGATTGTCAGTTGCCAGTTACTTTAAAAAAAAATGTAAGTTCTTAAATTTTAAAGTTTAGGATGCCTGACTACCCTGACAAAAACAAGCAATGGGGAAAGGATTTCCTATTTAATAAATGGTGTTGGGAAAACTGGCTAGCCATATGCAGAAAACTGAAACTAGACCCCTTCCTTACACCTTATACAAAAATTAACTCAAGATGGATTAAAGACTTAAACATAAGACCTAAAACCATAAAAACCCTAGAAGAAAACCTAGGCAATATCATTCAGGACATAGGCATGGCCAAAGACTTCATGACTAAAACGCCAAAAGCAACGACAACAAAAGCCAAAATTTACAAATGGGATCTAATTAAACGAAAGAGCTTGTGCACAGCAAAAGAAACTCTCATCAGAGTGAACAGGCAACCTACAGAATGGGAGAAAATGTTTGCAATCTATCCATCAGACAAAGGGCTAATATCCACAATCTACAAGGAACTTAAACAAATTTACAAGGAGAAAAAAAAACCATCAAGAAGTGGGTGAAGGATATGAACAGACACTTCTCAAAAGAAGACATTTATGTGGCCAAGAAACATATGAACAAAGGCTCATCATTACTGGTCATTAGAGAAATGCAAATCAAAACCACCATGAGATACCAACTCATGTTAGTTAGAATGGCGATCGTTAAAAAGTCAGGAAACAACAGATGCTGGAGAGGATGTGGAGAAATAGGAACACTTTTACACTGTTGGTGAGACTGTAAATTAGTTCAACCATTGTGGAAGACAGTGTGGCAATTCCTCAAGGATCTAGAACCAGAAATACCATTTGCTCCAGCAATCCCATTACTGGGTATATACCCAAAGGGTTATAAATCATTCTACTATAAAGACACATGCACACGTATGTTTACTGCAGCACTATTCACAATAGCAAAGACTGGGAACCAACCCAAATGCCCATCAATGATAGACTGAATAAAGAAAATGTGGCACATATACATCATGGAATACTATGCAGTCATAAAAAAGGATGAGTTCATGTCCTTTGCAGGGACATGATGAAGCTGGAAACCATCATTCTTGGCAAACTAACACAGGAACAGAAAAGCAAACACCGCATGTTCTCACTCATAAGTGGGAGTTGAACAATGAGAACACATGGACACAGGGAGGGGAACATCACACACGGGGGCCTGTTGCAGGGTCGGGGCCTAGGGGAAGGATGGCATTAGAAGAAATACCTAACATAGATGAAAGGTTGACATGTGTAGCAAACCACCATGGCACGTGTATACCTGTGTAACAAACCTGCACGTTCTGCTCATGTATCCCAGAACTTAAAGTATAAAAAAAAAATAAAAGTCACAGGATGTTTATGATAGTATCTATTACACTGATGTTGACATCACACATGGCTGACTATTTGGAGACTCCAAGTGAAATTTCTTGCAGTTCTCAGTGCCAGGAAAATATGTATTTCTGGATAAAAACTCAAAAATTTTAGAAAAACTTCCAAGTTTCATAGTCTAGAGCTCTAACACTGGAATCTTCCAAATTTAAGGATTAATGATTTACCTAAATCTAAAAATAGTAGGTTGCAGATGTATTTAAACAGTGTGCCTAGGTAGTATGCTTATATATTAAGATTAAAATGGTCTTCTAAAGTTTATTAATTCTAATATAACCTTTATTGTTTCATGTAGACATATCTTTCTGGTTCCCAGGATAATTTAAACAATTAATTCTAAGCAACTATTAACTTAGTTCTAGATTGGGATATCTATTTATGCATTTGAAGCTTTAGATATGTATTTCAAATCAGAAATGTGTGCTGGTCATGGAAAGTTGTGACTTAGAGCCTCAGGTAAGTTTTTTTTCATGTGAACATACTGCTTCCAATTGTTGTTATGCCCAGAGCAGACAATTAATAAATACCCTTGGAACTGAATGAGTGATTAACTGCAAATATCACAATACATCTTCTTAGCGGGAATGATAATTAGACATATTTAGTCCTTGCTGTAACCTAAGAAAGGAATTCTTTTCATTAAATGTTTAATGTCTCACCCTGTTCATACAGCCGGAGTTACTGATTCAGTTTGATGTGAATTCAGTCTTATAAAAGACCCATCATTAAAACCTGCACTTATGCTTCCTATAGTATTGGAACTTCCAACTTGTATACAAAGTAGATATCCTTCATATTCTTAAAAACCACAAGAAATCTCCCTTTATTCATAATAAACACAGAATTAGGTATTCTATTAAACTGAACAATAGAACTC
This sequence comes from Macaca nemestrina, assembly GCF_043159975.1. Lineage (NCBI taxonomy): Eukaryota > Metazoa > Chordata > Mammalia > Primates > Cercopithecidae > Macaca > Macaca nemestrina. The sequence goes on from NW_027257869.1 coordinate 32,668, forward strand.
ACTGGGAGTGACCACATAAACTATATCACGAATTGTCAAAGTGTCTGGAAAAGTCAGTGGGCCATTTCGCTCCACGCTGTGCCATGAGCCAACCAAGAGGGTTGTCAGTGACTCTGCGTGGGTCACCCAGGGTACGTGGTGCTGAGGCTGTCAAAGAGCAAGACGGGGCTGCATCTAAACTCAGGCCTCTGCTAAGTGTCCGAACTCGGGCAAGATGCTAAAGACTTTAGAGACGTTTCCTTTTCTATGATTGGGGTTATAACACTCACCCTGTCAGGTTCTCATGTGCGTTGACAAGGCCGGCACGTGACACACCAGGGGCAGAGCTGGACGGGAACCTTCTTCCTCAGACATCAGGGTCCTCATGAGCATCAACAAAATAAAGAGAGCAGGAGAGCAGGAGAGCAGGAGAGCGGGGGAGCGGGGGAGCGGGGGAGCGGGGGAGCGGGGGAGCGGGGGAGCGGGGGAGCAGGGGAGCAGGGGAGCAGGGGAGCAGGGCATCTCCAGCTGTGTCGGGACTGCAGCAGGGACTCAGCAACAATCAGTCTCTTTTTCTTGTTTCATCCAAATCATATATTTAAAAAATAGGTGGGGTTATCATGGATGTTTATATTGATTCCTGGGATCAGACAAATATACCTTTCCTTGTCATGCTGTTTTCTCTTCCCAGATGGTTTGAAGAGCTTCGTTTTGGACTTGATATTCCTGGAGTGCATTTCTTTTTCTAATTAGTTCAGTCTTGACCCTGAGCCATCACCCCTCCAGAGTAGCAGGATATTCCACTCCACCATTGTTGGGGTGCCACAATTTCACTACTAATCAAAGGCTCCTTGGTTACTGAAAAATGAGAGACGTACCTCTAATAATCAGTCTAGATTGTCACTGCTCACTTCCTCATTTTCCAATTCCACAGGGGCCCCCCAAAGCCCGGAAGGTCTCATTTCAGACTTCTTATAGACCATGGGAACCAGGAAACACTGGGAACCCTAGGGCCAGCACCCACCTCATTTGCACCCTGTCTCTGTTTCCATCACCCTCTAGATATTGCCACAGAGCAGTGTTGGGACCCACTGGAGATCTGACTGCTCCCAGTCTGGGAAACTGCCTTCTCTCCCTCCACTGATATCGTATTTCTACTTTCCACCCCACAGAAATCCTTGAACTAATCACAAAAGGGATTGGTAGTTACCTGGTGTGAAGCAGAGCTGAGCCAAAGGATGAAGCAATATTGCAATGGACTCTGTCATTGATATCACTAGTTCGCAAATCTGTTACCACTATGGTCAAATTTTTATATTCACTTTAAAATTATAACTCATTCTGCTCATTGTATTCAAGGCAACATCTACCCTAAAATATACTCAGGCATTAATTTACGCTCTTCTGTTTACAAATGAGAATTCATAAGCAAATTGAGGTAGCAATTACATTTTTTTAAACTGAAGGCAAAACAGAAGACATATACACATACGTCAGTGAAACAAAACAAAGAGCCCAGAAACAGACTGAAATACAGCCAGCTGATCTCTGACAAAGGAGCAAAGGCAATTCAATGGAGAGAGGAGAGTCTTTTTAACAAATGATGCTGGAACAAATGGACATCCATGTGCAAAAAAAAAAAAAAAAAAAGAATCTATAAACAGACCTTACACCTTTTACAAAAGTTGATGCAAAGTAGATATTAGATCAATATATGAAATGCAAAATTTTCAAACTCCTAGAAGATAACATAAGGAAAAACTCTAGATAACCTCGGATTTGGTAATTCTTTTAGATACAACACCAAAAGCATTATTCACGAAGAAAAATATTGGGAACTTGAACTTTAACATAAAAAAACTTTAGTTTTGTGAAAGATACTGTTAAGAGAATAAAAAGACAAACCAGAGACTGTGAGAAAATATTTGCAAACTATATCTAAGGATTCATATCTGAAATATGCAAAGAACTCTTAAAACTCAATAAGAAAACAAACAACCCAATTAAAAATGGGTAAAAGCTGAACATTTATGCAGATGGAAATTAAGTATATGAAAAGATGCTCTGTATAATGTCTTATTAGGAATTGCCAATTAAGACGACAGTAAGATACCACTACATACCTATTAGAATGGCCAAAATCCACAAGACCAAAAACAGCAAATGCTGGTGAGGATGTGGAGCAAAAGAAACTCGCATTCATTGCTGTGGGCATTATGTGACATTTTGGAAAAGGGAAAATTACATAGATAGCAAAATGATCAGTGGTTGACAGGGGTTGGGGAGAGGAAAGGATGGATGGGCAGAGAGCCTTGGCTGTTTAGGGCAGTGAGACCACTGTGTGCGATTTCACAATGGTGGACCCACGACAGTGTGCAGATGCCCACACCCATTGAATGCAGACCACAAAAAGGTATTAATTACATAAGCCATAAACTTTCATAATGAAATAAATGTTTTTTAAAAGAAGATAGTGTTGTTCAGTTACTGTCTACTTTCTGAAATGGAGATGGTGGAGCACTTCCATGGTTGTGAGGATAAAAATAGATTAGAGAATGTAATAACTAAAATAGGTGTATAAACATTGTTAAACTATTTTATTCTCATTTTAAAAACATGCCTTAAATATATTTGTTATGCTTTACAATTGAGCAAGTAGTGCAAACACATTAATATAATTCTCCTCTAGCTCCACTGAGAAGCCAGGACTGCAGGGCTTCAGTGCAGGACTGCACAGCTCCACCTGCACCTGCCAAATGCAACAACCTCTTTCAGTGTCATTAAAATATTTCAATAGGAGGATTGAGTTTAGATCCAACCTGTGTTTTCTCCCCTGGAAAACAAAGGTTTTTTTGAAACAAAGAAGGTCTTTACCGTCTTCATCCGAAATGCTGAGGCATCTGCAATGTCTGCTGTAAGTGACACCAGGCTCTCCTCTGAAATCTAGCAATGGGAAAATAGACTGTAGATTCTGCTTTCAGAAAGGTGGGAATCAGAACTAAGTCAAAATGCCATGTCCTCATTCATAAACATCTTATTTTACAAATTCCACAGGTTTAGTTATTTTGGGATTAATATGGGCCTATATTAAAGTGCATTTATTAATTTAGCATGAATTGTTCAAATGCATTCTGGATCCTGAGCTGACATCCAGCAATGCTGAGTGTGTGCCTGTGTGAGTCACCAGCAATGAAGAGCCTCAGGTTATTGTATTTATAAAATGAAGGGGTTTAGGCTTGCTCTGATTTTTTAAAAACCATTTTTAACAGTAAAAACTGTTTTTCTTGCTATATAAAAATGTACAAGAAAAACTCAAACATTACAAATGATAAATTATAATTTTATTAATATAAATATTTTTGTGAGCTCAATTTATATGACTTAGTTATTATAAAAGAAATGAGCAAGGCCAGGCGCGGTGGCTCAAGCCTGTAATCCTAGCACTTTGGGAGGCCAAGACGGGCGGATCACGAGGTCAGGAGATCGAGACCATCCTGGCTAACACGGTGAAACCCCGTCTCTACTAAAAAAATACAAAAAAACCAGCCGGACGAGGTGGCGGGCGCCTGTAGTCCCAGCTACTCGGGAGGCTGAGGTAGGGGAATGGCGTGAACCCGGGAGGTCCAGAAACACCGTTTTTACATTGCCATAGCTAATGTTAACATCTCCTAGAATAAAGGGGGGAGTCACCACCAAGGGTCAGTTCTGGAGTGAGGGCATTATTCTTTTTGCATATAATGCAGTGACTCCACATTGCACCAGTGGCTTGGTCAAAAAAGACAAAATTTCTGGGGAATTAGTGTTGATTATTTTTAGATATCATAATCTTGGCTTTATGGACACCTTATATTAAACAGATCTCACTTGCCAAATGCCACAGGATGCAGGCCAACAGACAGGCTCCGAGGGCTCTTGTGAGCTGGAACTGCCATATAAGCAGAACCACAAGAGAGATGGAACACTGCCCATATCCAACACAGCATAGCCACCCTGAAAGCCTCACCCTTTCTTTTAGAAATGTGTTTAGATTTTATACACTTTTGCTAGATTTTGTTATGTAAGATTTATGTATTGAAAGGTCTTAAAGATTTTTAAATGTTGAGTAAAATGTTCACGAGTATAGTTTATATATATAGATGTATATGAAACAAACCTGTCATATAATTTATTTTCTTTAAAAACAAGGCACTGGCTGGGTACAGTGGCTCACGCCTGCAATCCCAGCACTTTGGGAGGCTGGGACGCGCAAATCACGAGGTCAGGAGTTTGAGACCAACCTGGCCAACATGGTGAAACTCGGTCTCTACTAAAAATACAAAAAATTAGCTGGGCATAGTGGCAGGCACCTGTAATTTCAGTTACTTTGGAGGCTAAGGCAGGAGAATCACTTGAACTCGGGAGGTGGAGGTAGCAGTGAGCCAAGATCATGCCACAGCACTTCAGCCTGGGTGACAGAGTGAGACTCCATCTCAAAACAAAAAACAAAAAACAAGACCCTTATACAAATTACCCTTGGAACTTTTATTTAGAATTTAAGGTTATTTGGGGTTTAGTGTCATGTAAACAAAATTCTCCAATTGCTAGGGTCCTCTTGGGGTGCTGCATTCCTGTAAGACATGATCATGCCAGAAAAACAGACCCTTCTCCATCTAGGAACTCAAATGCCAAGGGTGATGCCAGATCAACTTTCATTACTGAGTCATATATTCCTAAATTCAGTGTATCATAGAAAAACAGACATACCCTTAACAGTTTAACCTGACAAGTTCTGAAATACTTCCGTTGCAATAAAAGTTGTGAAAAGGCTATCTTGCTAGAGATCTCTGACTCAGAGAAGAAAGTGAAGGCTGGGCACGGTGGCTCATGCCTGTAATCCCAGCACTTTGGGAGGCGGAGGCAGGTGGATTACTTGATGTCAGGAGTTCGAGAGAAACCTGGGAAACATGGTGAAACCCTGTCGCTACCAAAAATAAAAAAATTAGCTGGGCATGGTGGTGGGTGCCTATAACCCCAGCTACTCAGGAGGCTGAGGCAAGAGAACGGCTTGAACCCTAACCCGAACACGAACCCTAACCCTAAACCTAACCCAAAACAGAACCCGAACCCTAACTCGAATCTTAATCCTAACATGGAACCAAACCCTAACCCTAACCCAACCCCAACCCTAACCCCTAACCCGACCCCGACTCCGAAACTGACCCTGACCCTAACCCCTAACCGCTAACCCTCTAACCCTCACCCTCACCCTCGCCCTCGCCCTAGCCCTAAAACCCTAACCCTAAAATCCTAACCCTAACCCTTGGGTGGAGAGAACCTCTGCGCGCAGGATTCAGAGGGGATTTCGGTTTCCCGTTTTCCACACTGAACCATTCTAAGTAGTCTCTGACCTTCGTTATTCAGGGCTAGAAACAGAAAGTATTTTATTCACTGTGGATGCGGCCCCGAGTTGTCCCAAAGCGAGGCGGTGCCGCCAACGTCTGTGCTGAGCACAACGCAGCTCCGCCCTCGCGGTGCCCCCACGCCAGGGTCTGGGCAGGGTAGAACGCTGTTCTGTCTTCACGGTACCCCCGAGGTCTGTGCAGAGGAGAACACAGCTCCGCCCTCGCGATGCTCTCAGTGTCTGGGCTGAGGAGAATTCAGCTCCGCCCTCACAAACGTACAGCACCGGCGCTGGCGCAGAGTCGCACGCCAGGCGCGGGCGCAGGCCGACGCAGGCGCAGAGTCAGAGGCAGGCAAGGCGCAGGCACAGAGTCGCACGCCAGGCGCGGCGCAGGCTGGCGCAGGCGCAGAGTCGCAGGCTGGCGCGGCGCAGGCCCAGAGTCGCGCGCCAGGCGCGGCGCAGGCCGGCGCAGAGTCGCAGGCCAGCGCGGCGCAAGGGCAGAGTCGCACGCCTGCGCGGTGTGGGGGTGGGGGGAGGGTCGCGGCGCAGGCGCAGAGACGCATGCTGCGAGGGGAGCGGCGGAGACGGGCGAAACATCAGTAATCTGAAAAGCCGGGCTCCGGTGACCTCTGCTTGCAGCCGCGCACTACAGGGCCCCCTTACTCACAGTGCTGTGCCAGTGCGCCCCTTGCTGGCGACTACAGCAACTGCAGGGCCCTCTTTCTTGCAGTGGTGGCCAGCGCCCCCTGCTGGCGCCGGGGCACTGCAGGGCCCTCTTGCTCGCAGTATAGTGATGGCACGCCACCTGCTGGCAGTTGGGGACGTTGCAGGGCTCTCTTGCTCACAGTGTAGTGGCAGCACTCCCGATGCTGGCAGCTAGGGACACTGCCCGGCCCTCTTGCTCCAAGTGAAGTGGCGACTGGCTCCCCAGCTGGCAGCTGGGGACACTGCCGGGCCCTCTTGCTTGCCTTGTAGTGGGGGCACGCCCCCTTCTGGCCGCTGGGGGTACTACAGGATCCTCTTGCTCAGTGTGGTGGCAGCACGCCCCCTGCTGCCAACCAGGACGCTGCAGGGTCCTCTTGCTCATAGTGTGGTGTCCGTGCGCCACCTGCTGGCAGCTAAGTACACTGCAGGATCCACTTGCTCACAATGTAGTCGTCATACGCCCCCTGCTGGCAGCTGGGGACGCTGCCGGGCCCTCTTGCTGGCAGTGTCGTCGCAGCACAACACCTGCAGGCAGATGGGGACTATGCAGGGCCCTCTTGCTCCAGGTGTGATGGCTGGCGCCCCCTACTGGCCACCTTCTGCACCACTTAACGTTGGAGCGCCAGTTATTAAGCGCCATCAGTTCTGGAAATTCAAACTGAAACGGAGCTATTACTGGGGAGAGCTGATGTCCCGGTTCTTGTCTAACTTGGAAGAAGTATTTTCACCAAGAGGCAGTACAAAGATGGCAGATAACTTCACTGAAAAAAATACAGTGTGAAGAGCTTATTGTAGAAAAATAGGAAGGAGTAGGCTGATCGTGCAGGAAAGCAGCCTAAGAGTCCTGTGCAGGGAATTTTATTTTGGACTTCTTCACATTCCTGCCTCTGTCTCAAGTCTCCACCTGTTTTATTTGTCTGGATTTCCTGCTACTGCCTTGGGTCCCCAACTTGCCCCACTTAGGCTTGTGGGACCTCCTCACTGTTGGTTGAGGCACATGTGTGGTGATCAATCCGAACTCACTCTGGCACCAGGCTCCTTCCCGCCATCCCAGGCAGGCTGACAGCAGTCACATTTGCATCTACTGTGCCTATCTCTTTTGAATGTCCTTCTCTGCCCTAATCTGTACTTATGGTGCCAGGTTTCTTTTAAGAATGTCCCCTTTGTCCTTATCAGCATGTAGCCAGCAGTATTGTGACATTATTACTGCAGAGTGAATGATGACTGGGGCATCTTAAGAGGAGTTGTAGGGTGTTTCTTTATGCATAGGTACCTCTTCTCCCTCCAACCCACAATTGACAAGTGCCCATCCACTCCAGCATTAGAGATGCCACTAATATGTGAATTTTCGGTGGTCCCTCTAGGTGAGCCTTCCCAGACTTTCCCTATTCCAGGAGCTCCCCCTCCTGTTCATGTCTAGCTATCTATGTGCTCTAACAGAGCCCACTATCCTGTGTCTTTCCCAAAAATAGTGAGGGAAAGATTAATGGGAAACCATAGGAAATGATATGCATGTAGATGAAAACTTTACAACTTACACAAATAATCACTCAAAATCATCCTTATACTAAAAATGCAAAACTATACAATTTCTAGAAGAAACTATGGAAGAAAAGCTATGTGCCTTTGGATTTGGTAATGAATTTTAACAAATGACACAAAAGGTTTATATACACAGAAGAAATGACAATGTGGATTTATTAATATTTAAAGTTTATACTCTGGGAAAGACCTTGTTAAGGGAACAAAAAGACAAGCCACATATTGAAAAAAAAATTTGCAAAATACAGATCTGAGAAAGAATTTGTATTCAAAATACATACAAAATTCTTAAAACTAAACAGTAAGTTAAACAGCCCAATTAAAAATGCACACAGATCTGGACACCTCACCAAAGACGATCTACAGATGGTAAGTAAACATACAAAAAGATGCTCAACATAGTAGATAACTGAAAACCACAATGAGATAGCACAGTTGGTCTGTATCTGTTAGAACTGCTAAACTCTAAAAAAATGACAAATTGCTGGAGGAAAAACAAGAACTCTTTTCATTGCTGGTAGAAGACAGTGTGTAAGACCAGAATATGCCACCCAAAAATATGTCCCTTTTGGCATAAGAATTATTCTGAGCTGATTACTTTGAAAAAATGCTAAAAAAGGAAGTTCTGAAAACAGAGAAGTTACCCTTGTGTAAGGAAAATTTACATCTATAAAGGAAATCCCCGTTTAAAAGATCTCTCTCTCTCTCTCTCTCTCTCTCAGCACTAACCAAGAAGAGGATAACTAAATCATTAAAAGAGTCTTATCAACAGAGAACGCATGGAGTTAAGTCTGTATAAGAGAACTTACCCTTGTCTACTGTGCTTTTGCTTGCTATGTCCCCACTACTGAGCCTCAAATCTTCTTTCTTTAAGTTGAAGATAGCATTTACACTTGAATTGAAAGCCACCTACTGGGGATTTACTCATTTTTCCCTAAGTATCTCCCATGTATCCATAAGGTATACATGTTTTTAAACTCATCTACTTTTTTCTCATTTTAATCTGTAATTTGTTACAGAGGGTCCCATCTAAGAATTCCGTAAAGGTAGAGAGAAAATTATTTTTCCTCCCCTATTACTAGTTGGGCAGTTTTTCCCAAAGCTAAACAAGTCTCACCTTACAATCCAAAAATCATATTCGTAAGTATTTTGACCGCTACTTTGATATTATTTCCAAACAAAAGCTACCATGCAATTATGTACAGAAGCTCTATTCATAATGACCAAAGGAAAAAAAGGAATCAGAAAGTCTTACAACAGATGACTGTGTGGGAACCCACTCAGACATCAAGAGTTGTTATAGGGGCCAGGCACGGTGGCTCGCTCTTGTAATCCCAGCACTTTGGGAGGCTGAGGCAGGTGGATCACAAGGTCAGGAGATCAAGACCATACTGGCTAACACTGTGGAACCCTGTCTCTACTAAAAAAAATACAAAAAAAATTAGCTGGATGTAGTGGTGAGCAGCTGTAGCCCCAGTTACTCGGGAGGCTGAGGCAGGAGAATGGCATAAATCTGGGAGGCGGAGCTTGCAGTGAGCCAAGATCGCACCACTGCACTCCAGCCTGGGTGACAGAGAGAGACTACATCTCAAGGAAAAAAAAAAAAACTTGTTTGTTTTATATTTAATAGTGATAACTCTGAAGACATAGTTGTTTTATTACACAAAAAATATTAAATTTATTTTATTTAAGTTTTTTTTTTTTTTTTTTTTTTTTTTTTTTTTTTTTTTTTTTTGAGACGGAGTCTCACGCTGTTGCCCAGGCTGGAGTGCAGTGGCGCGATCTCGGCTCACTGCAAGCTCCACCCCCCGGGTTCCCGTCATTCTCCTGCCTCAGCCTCCTGAGTAGCTGGGACTACAGGCGCCCGCCACCGCGCCCGGCTAATTTTTTTTTTTTTGTATTTTTTTTTTTTTTTTTTTAGTAGAGACGGGGTTTCACTGTGGTCTCGATCTCCTGACCTTGTGATCCGCCCGCCTTGGCCTCCCAAAGTGCTGGGATTACAGGCTTGAGCCACCGCGCCCGGCCTTTATTTTATTTAAGTTTTATCCAAATCACATTAACCTGAAAAACATTTGGATCAGTTCCTATATTTCTAGGAGTTTGGGAATATTTATTTATGAATGATTTTTTTTTCCAAGCCAAGTTAGAATAGAGCACTTTTAGAGGATTTTATAAATGAAATTTGCAATGCTATCCAGAGTTAAGAAAAATCAAATATACAAAACATACATTAATAGACATACAAACACAAATAGAGACCTCATAGCTTTCATCCTGAAATTTTAGCCACGAATCAGGCATAAATATTCTGATGGTTAATTTTAGATGTCTGCTTCATTGGATTAAGAGATACTAACATAGCTGGTAAAGCACAGTTTCTGGGCATAAGTGTGAGGGTGTTTCTGGAAGACACTGAGATAAGGAAGATCCACTCTGACCCAATGTGGATGGGCACTGATATGGTTTGACTGTGTCCCCACCCAGATCTCATCTTGAATTGTAGCTCCTATAATCCTTACATGTTGTGGGAGGGACCCACTGGGGGACGATTGAATCATGGTGGTGGTTACTGCCATGCTGTTCTTATGATCTGATGGTTTTATAAGGGGCTTTTCCCTTTTGACTTAGCACTTCTTGCTGCTGCCATGTGAAGAAAGACATCTTTGCTTCCCCTTCCATCATGATTGTGAGGCCCATCCAGCCATGTGGAACTGTCAGCCCATTAAACCTCTTTGTTCTTTATAAATTGCTCAGCCTCAGGTACTTCTTCATAGCAGTACAAAAATGGACTAATAAAGGCACCATCCAATTGCTTGAGAGCCCAGATAGAACAAAAAGGAAGAGGAAAGGTGAATTATCTCCTTCTGAAGCTGAAACATCCTTCTCTTGTCTTTGACATCAGAACTTCAGGGTCTCAGGCCTTTGGCCTCAGAATGAGAGTTACACCATTGGCTGAACTGATTCTGAGCCCTTTGGACATGGACTGAGCAATGCTACCAGCTTTCCTAGTTCCCCAACTTGGAGACAGCCTATTGTGGACTTTCTCAGCCTCAATAATTATGTGAACCAGTTTCCCTAATGAATCTTTTCTCATCTGTCTATCTACATAAATCCGACGGATTGTGCCTTTCTGGGGAACCCTGACTAATGTGATTATAATAATACAAAATTCACCAGCTTATATAGAGGACTTGGGTTTTGTCTTTACCCCATTTTATATTTGTATTATAACTGTGTTTCCGGAAAAAATGGAACAAGTTTTTATCTTCTTCATATGAGGGCTAAAGCTTTTTTCTCACCAATATTTTTGGAGATTTTTTACGATTTTCAAGATTTTTCTTTTGACCCTAACCCCTGAACCAAACCCTCACCCCTACTGCTAAACCCTAACCCTAACCCCTACCACTAAACCCTAACCCTAACCCTAAACCTAAACCCTAACCCTAAACCCTAACCCTAACTCTAGCCCTAAACTTAACAGAACCCCAACCCAAACCCTAAATCCAACCCCAAACCCAACCACAACCCTAATGCTAACACTAACCCAACCCCATCTCTAAAACCATAACCCTAAAATCCTAACAACCCTAAATCTAACAACCCTAACCCTAACAACACTAACAAACCTAATGTTAGCAACCCTAAACCTAACAACTGTAACCCTGACCCCTGACCGTAACCCTTTGTATAAATATCAAGTGATCTTGAATAGACAAAACACTCCTGAAAACGAAAAGCCCACTTAGTGGCTCACATTTCTCATTGTCAAATATTACTGCAAAGGAATAGTAATCAAGACAACATAATACTGGCATAAGGAGACAAATATAAATCAATGGAACTGAATGTCCAGTCCAGAAATAAAACTATACCTCTACAGCAAACTGAGTTTTGACACGAGCCAAGACCACTAAACTCAACAAACGCTGCTAGCATCTGACTACCTAGAGTCAGAGGTAACAAACTGTACACTTACCTCACCACACAGAAAAAGTAACTAAAAATGGTTCAAAGCCCTACATATAAGAGTTACAAATAGAAACTCTAGAAGAAAACAGGGATATATCTTCATGACCTTGGATTTGGCAAAGGTGTTACAGATCTGAAACCAAAAGCACTAGCCACAAAAGAAATAATTTCCTCAAAATTAACAACTATGCATCAGAAGACATTATCAAGTAAGTTGGCTGTGCACTGTGGTTCACGCCTGCAATCCGAGCACTTTGGGAGGCAGAGGCAGGAGGATCACTTGAGTCCAGGAGTTCAAGACCAGCCAGGATGACAGAGCAAAACCCCATCTCTACTAATAGTACAAAAATTAGCCAGGAATGGTTGCACACAGCTGCAGTCCCAGCTACTAGGGAGACTGAGGCGGAAGGACTGCTTGACTCCAGAACGTAGAGGTTGTAGTAAGCTGAGATCACACCACTACACTTCAATCTGGGCAACAGTGCAAGACCCTATCTTAAAAAAAAAAAGAATGGGTATGATGGCTCACGCCTATAATCTCAGCAATTTGGGAGACTGAGGCAGATGGAACACTTGAGGTCAGGAGTTGGAGACCAGCCTGGCCAACATGTCGAAACCTTGTCTCTACTAAAAATACAAAAATTAGGGCCGGGAGCGGTGGCTCACACCTGTAATTCCAGCTCTTCTGGAGGCTGAGGCAGAAGGATTAACTGAGGACGGGAGTTCAAGACCAGCCTGACCAAGAAAAGCAAACCCCA